>NC_058409.1:111129663-111130901 GCF_002201575.2 Neomonachus schauinslandi
AAAAAAAAAAAAAAAAGAAGATAGTAAGTAGGAAGGGAGAAATGAAGGGGGGAAAATCAGTGGGGGAGACGAACCATGAGAGACTATGGACTCTGAGAAACAAACTGAGGGTTCTAGAGGGGAGGGGGGTGGGGGGGTGGGTTAGCCTGGTGATGGGTATTAAAGAAGACACGTATTGAATGGAGCACTGGGTGTTATACGCAAACAATGAATCATGGAACACTACATCAAAAACTAATGATATGATGTATGGTGATTAACATAATAATAAAGAAGCTACTTTGGGGCACTTTGAAGAATATCTTCTTGAGTAGCTAGATGTGTGATCTGATTTTAGGTTTCTTTCTGACTTCCTTGGATGACTCAGACTGTTGCTTTGAAGAAATCTAATTGTCAAACGTAGGTGAACTCAGCTCTCAGTCCTTGAGGGACTAATGTGTCCTCACCTTGGAAAGTCTCGCCACAGCAGGGAGCCACTTTGATAAAGAGATACTGTCTCAGTAAGAATATCCTTAGCGTACACCCTCAGCCTATCCCTATTTGCAAATAAAATAATGAATCCTACTATCACTAACTACTTTCTCAAGGTACAGCGTGTACTTAGCACTAGACTCACGTTGTCAATAGTTCAATAGTTTCTGACTACTTTCTGATCAGATCCCATTAGAATATTATTGCTCTGACCTCGTACCGGCGCTGATGAAGAGCTTCAACAGGAGGAGGAGAAAGGCCAGCCCTTCCAGTTCCTTTTGCATTTACTGGTC
Source organism: Neomonachus schauinslandi (assembly GCF_002201575.2). Classification (NCBI taxonomy): domain Eukaryota; kingdom Metazoa; phylum Chordata; class Mammalia; order Carnivora; family Phocidae; genus Neomonachus; species Neomonachus schauinslandi. The sequence continues at coordinate 111,130,428 of NC_058409.1, forward strand.
CTTGCGTTATTTCTCTGTATTTTTAATCTTTGGCTTACTTGCAGGAATTTTAAAAAGCAACTGATCCTGTTAGTGAGGATTTGTTTAGTCAAGGGTGAGATAAGAAAATTGTACGCCCAGTTGTCCAGGCAGACCACGTGTGGTGCGTCGCTGAATGGGAAGGAGAGGGAGGGCGTCAGCGTCCATCTTTCCGTCAGTGTAGAGTTCCCACTGCTCCCTCGGGGGAGCAGGTGACGCATGGCTGGTCTCACCTGGGCAACCGAGGCAGGACGCCCATCAATCCGTAAATCAGAGATGAAGAAAGAATTCTTACTGTTCTAGATTCTTATTTTTTTAGATTAAGGCAGCCTGTGAATTCATAGTATTTTCTTCTGGCTCCACGGTGAATATCTTGGCACCCCACTTTGCTCTTTCTTTCTTTCTTTCTTTCTTTCTTTCTTTCTTTCTTTCTTTCTTTCTTTCTTTCTTTCTTTC
>NC_058409.1:111130911-111169145 GCF_002201575.2 Neomonachus schauinslandi
TTCTTTCTTTCTTTCTTTCTTTCTTTCTTTCTTTCTTTCTTTCTTTCAGAAAATACTTTGTAAGAGAAACAGAAAATTCTTTTTCTTTCTTCCTTCCTTCCTTCCTTCCTTCCTTCCTTCCTTCCTTCCTTCCTTCCTTCCTTCCTTCACTTTGCCATTTCTACCTAAGGCTGTGGTGTCCGGACCCAAATGCTCACCGTGGCCAGAGTGTCACGGTGAGCCAAGCACCAGCTGATGCAGCAGGAAGGGACCCAGCGCGGTGGCCCCTGGGGCTGGAACATCTGTGAGAATGGGTAGGTCCTGGGGTGGCCTGATCAGCCGACTCACGCAGGGAAGCCACACAGTCCAGGTGTTTGATTAAAATTGCTTTTATTTAAAATATCTTAATTTAATATTTAAAAGTAGAGCTGCACAGGCTATAAAAAGCACAAATAAAACTCATGACCTCTGCTTCTGGGACCTTTCCCAGTGCTCCTGCTTTATTCCCCTCTGTATTCCCGGCGCGTAGTCCAGGACCTACAAATGACAGGTGCCCAATAAATCAGAGGAATGAGTGAATGCACCTGGGGACTGTGGAAGGCAGAATGACAGCTCCCCAGGGAAGTTCACATCTTAATGCCCAGAACAGAGAATATGTTGCTTTACGTGACAAAAGGGTCTTTCCAGCTGTGATCCAGTTAAGGATTTTGAGATGAGGGATTACCTCCGATTATCCATGTGGGCCCTAAGCAAACACAGGGTGTTATAAGAGGGAGAAGATGATATGTTGGAAGCAGAGGTTGAAGTGATGTGACTGCTGGCTGGGGCCACCAAGAAATGTGGCAGTGTTCTAGAAGTTGCAAAAGGCCCGGAAACAGATTCTCCCCTCCAGCTGCCAGAAAAAATGCAGCCCAGCCGACACCTTGATTTTAGCTCCTACTGGACTACAACAAAATGCCACAAATGTTGTAATGGCTTAATATGTTTGGACTAACTAGTCTCCAGAATTGTAAAGCAACAGATGGGTGTCATATTAAGCCATTACATTTGTGGTAATGTGCTGTGGCCGCAATAAGGACTGGGGCCACGGGCTGGGCATCCAAGCTAGGACATGGGCTCTGTGTCACTAAAGAGGGAGCTCTCAGCTCAACCAGCATCCAGCCAGGGACCAGGACTGCCTCACAGCTTCATTCCAGGGGTGCTTCGGAAGCTACGGAGCCTACAGGAATAGCTCTTCCTGGAGTGGTGCGGGCCCCGTCTGCGTGACCTTATGCGGAGGCAGATGGTGGAGGATGCCCCCCTGAGAGGAGCGCGGGGTGGGGCAAGGGCTGGTTTTCTCTTTGTGACCTGAGCAGTTGGCATGGAGACTCCTGTTTGGGGAGGGAATAAAAAGTGAGAACATGGTGGGCCCTGTTCTACAAAAAGAATTCCAGGCCCCAGATTGCCCTGGCCCCACCTGCAAATCCAAGATTTGCATCTTCATGGTGGTCCTGGGCCTGCTACCCACTCTTTCCCCGCCCTCCTTCACGGGGCCAGCAACACGTTTGGCCCAGAGATGTGGTACCAGAGGCCCCTGTCACCCCCTAAGCCGACTTAAGCAACTGCCCATCCTGCAGCCATGGAGCCAATACCTCTTCGCTCACTGACTCTAGTTCCCGACTTCTGTATCAGTGGACCTGAGTTTTGTGGGAGAGACTCTTAGAACTTCCCTTGTTGGGGATTTGCTTTTTTTTTTTTTTTTAAAGATTTATTTATTTATTTGAGAGAGCGAGAATGAGAGAGAGTACATGAGAGGGGGGGAGGGTCAGAGGGAGAAGCAGGCTCCTCGCTGAGCAGGGAGCCCGATGCGGGACTCGATCCCGGGCCTCCAGGATCATGACCTGAGCCGAAGGCAGTCGCTTAACCAACTGAGCCACCCAGGCGCCCTGGGGATTTGCTTTTAATGAACCCAGGAGGTTGGGCCTCTCCAGCACGTTAGATGTTTGTACTAAGTTATTTCATACTTGGAAGTTTTCTTCTTCCTCAGAGTGTTCTGGATGGTTAGTTATCTCTTGAATAAATATTCAGCTTTGGTTTGATGAAGCATGCAGCGTCAGTGCCACGGGAAAACCTCGGAGCAAATTTGTGAGGTAAAATGGCTTTTCTTTCCAAGTGCAGTGACTCCCCTCACAGGGTCGGTGGGAGGAAGAGCTGCTTTGTAATGTTGGCGCTCCTCGGAGCACCTCATCTTAGGACTTTGTTTCTTCGTTGTTGTTGTTTATTTTATTTATCTATTTTTAAGATTTTATCTATCTATTTGACAGAGAGAAACGCAGCAAGAGAGGGAACACAAGCAGGGGGAGTGGGAGAGGGAGAAGCAGGCTTCCCGCTGAGGGGCTCGATCCCAGGACCCTGGGATCATGACCCGAGCCCAAGGCAGACGCTTAACACTACCCAGGCGCCCCTCATTTTAGGACTGTGTATAATGCAAATGCTTTAGCAGAGAAGTTTGTTTTTGTGGTTTTGTATTTTAATTTTTAAAATAAGCTTCTACGCTCGTGATGTATCATCTATACGATACGTTTGGAAGAAAGGCGACACATAAAAAGGTACAGTATAAAACTGTCGACAATGTGATGTTATGAAAAGGCAGCTCTCGTTTTCAGGGAATACAGACAGTTCTGAAATCTCTTTTTTGGGAATACTGTCTTAATTAGTTTCTACGGTCACCAGGCTGAACTGATTGTGTTCTAAAATCCAGAACCGATGTGTCTCCTCCCAACTAGAAACGTATCTTCCCCACTGTGTGCAGAATAAGGTGCAACCTTCTCAAGGTGGTGTGTAAGCCCCCCCCCCCCACCATCGGTGGGTCCCTGCCCTTGGGGATCCAGTTGGTCAATCAGCCATTTGCTCCCCAAACGTTCATTGAGAATTCCTCGTCATATATGTACCAACAAAACAAAGCAAAACAAAACTGAAGCTTCCCTCCTGGGGTCCTCCTCTCAGTAAGTGGATCGCTAGCCAGAAATCCGGAAATTCATCTAGGTTGCCCCCTTGACCTTTCCCCTTCCCTCCTAGACAGTCCAGCTTCTAAAGGATCCCTTGAACCCACCTGCTTCTCCCCCTGCCTGCTTCCCTACTCCCTACCATCCCTTTGAGCCCATTTCCTGCACTTCAGCCAGAGCCATCTAAATTGCAATCTGGGCACAGCATTTCCCTGTTTGATCCCTTTATGGCTGCCCTTGAATAGAGTCTGAACTCCTACCTTGGCTTCCAAAGCTGTCATTTATTGGGCGCTTCCTATGTACTGAGCACTCTTGGAGGCACTGAGGCTTGAACAGTGAGCAAGACTAGCAAAGGCCCCTGCCCTCGAAACCTCACATTCTGTTTGGGATGGTTTGGGACTGGAGCTGGATAATAACCCAGGAAACAAAGAAGGTAACTAGGGCCTAGAAAAGAGTTGCCACTTTAAACTGACAGTTCCGGGAAGGCCTTTCAGCCCTCTGACCGTTTGCCCCCCGACCCCTCGTACCCCTGCCGCATCCCCCCCCGCTCCCCCCCCCCCCCCCCCACTGGGCTCAGCCAGAGTGGACCTTTGGCTCCTTACAGTCACTCGTCTCTTTCTCTCCTATCTCTCCACTTGTTTCTCTCCTCTTACTCTCGCCCGTCCCTCACTAGGTCTTTCTGGAAGCCATTGTCTTGCCTGCCGGAAACACCCTCAGTCCATCCCCTTTGACTAGGCCGAGTGCTTCTGCTGTGCTCTCCATTTCCCTGGTACTAAGCCACTCTAATTGCTTGATTGGCAGTCTGTGTCATTCACCTTTGAATCCCCGTGTTTGTGGTTTATTTGGTATATTTGTGGACAGCACAAGTATATGTATAATGGGCCACTTAAATCTGTCAGGGAGAGACACTTTATAGGCACAGTACTCCTTCCCTTATACCCCAGCGGGGCCCCAAACAAACTGCTGTTGTACCAACTGTCTAATATCCTGGATCGGACATACTCTTCTTTTTGAGCAGCTTTCCCTTCTGATAGACTGCAAGCCCCCATAGTCTCAGTAACTTCCTGCTTCCAACTCCTGATAGTACCTGGCACGTAGTAGGTGCTCAATAAATAGTAAACCAAAATACCCCCAAGCAAGCAAAACCCAAATCAAACAGACATACATACAAACAAAAACAGGAAGATGTAGTTTGGAAAAAGAAGTGGGAACTATTTCTAAGGTAGATAAAATGAATCAAATAATCACTAACCACCCTCCCCCCAGGGAGAAATTATAGAGAAATAGGAATGTTTACTTTCCCTGAAAAGTCTTTTACCCACCTTATTGCCAAACTTTGGCTTCCATTCAACCATTTCACCTTTTACAAAAGCACATAAAACCAGGAAGTTGCTCTGATTTTTGTTCACCTTGGCTTGCCCTACCCATGTAATACTGAAATCACACCTTCTCCTTCCCTGCAGGTGGAGATCAGCTTTCCTTTTCCTAGGACCCAGTTTTTCTTGTGCTTCGATTGGCTTCTTACTATTATTTTGAGGCACTTACTAGGAGCCACAGAAGTTGAGGTCAGTTTGGAGATCTGTGAGCATGAGACTGGCTTCAGGCTGTCAGACCAGTGGTTTTAAACCTGCTTCCTTGTTTTTCCCCTGAGGCAATGGAAATTTCTAGCCACCAGCTGATCCTGGAATTGATTTAGTGCCAAGGAGGTGAACTGTGGGAAAATATATTACGTAGTCATTCTCAGCAGTAGATTTTATGATTTAGAAAACATTTCCTGGTTTTGAGAGCTTAACAATACAGCCTCTAAGTCTGTAGAAGTCAGAGTGAGGGGATTCAGTAACCAGAGGCCAGGACCATACACAAGGTAGGATAGCTAGTGGGTTTGTAAATGCTTGTTTTGTCTTTCTGACCTTATTGCTACATTCTCGTTTTCCTGAATTTAATTATTAATGGCTGTTTTTTCACTAAAGAAGAGTGCTTATACCTACCTGAGAAAGTTTGTAGAGACCATATTCATCTCTGTATCAGCTTCGTATCTTGGTGAGCTACCTGTTGACTCTACGTAAGTCCCTAAGCTTCTCTAGGCCTGAGTTTACTCAATTATAGAATGAGGGTCTCCTAGGTTAGTGTAGTTTGGTTCAATAAATGCTTGCTTGCTACTTATCTTGGATTGGGTTCCCTAAAGAGAACAGCACAGGCAGGGATTCTTGTGCAAGTAAAATGCTGAGTGAGGGGACCAGGAAAGAGCTATAAGGAAGGAGGGAAGCAGGATAGGGCAGGAGAAGAAACCAAGCAAAGATCTGGGTTTAGCTGACCTAATCTCAGCCTGATCCCAGAGAGAGCTCTAGGATATGAATAACACAGAGCTCTACATATTTTATATGTCTGTTTCAATCAGTCATTGGCTATAGGTCCCCCTCTAGGGCAGGGGGTATAATTTCACTGAAATTTCTGGATAACACAGTGAAACAGCTGGAGGATGGGTGTACCAGCTTGTTAAAAAGGGATCTCAGTGGGCTACCAACAGAACCTATTATGCTACCTGTGGCCAGGCACTGTGCTAGGTATTGGAGAGGGAAAGATAAACAAAGAGATGGTTCCTAACCGTAGGAAACTCATGGAATATTCCAGGAGATAGATGAATAAGCAAGGAATTTCAGTACAACATGGTGAATGCTGGAATAAAGGAATATGCAGAGTGTTGTAGGAACGGAGAAGCAGACATTGCAGGTTGGGTTCCTCAGGAAGCAGAATCTAAGATGGAGATAATCATGCAAGAGCCTTATCAAGGACTGTTCTTAGGGATCAACATTTGTTCTCAGACCCATATATTTATACCTCCTGGAGATATAACAGCAGGTGTTTAAAGATCTTTAATTTAAAGACCGTGTAAAGATCTTTCATGTAGTCTTGGAGGATGGACCCTCACTCCAACAGAGTATTGCTTCTGAGGTTGTGATTCACCTGTACCTTCATTAGGTTGTTCAAACACTCTGTCGGGTCCTCAGCTTCAGCCGTGTAATGTATGATAGGCCAGTGGATCCTATGGTCTTAGGCCCATTACACACCTTCCTTGGAGTAAAGGGTGTGTCTTTGATTGATGTGATGCTATTTGGCCTCCCCTATTAGTGGATTAAACATTCCATGAGCTCTTCATATAATGGTGCTATCTGAGGCAAGAAAGGCAAATATATACCCAGAATATGTGTCTATTTTATTTTTTGAAAGGAATCACTGGCCATTCTAAAAAGAAAGAGTTTCACTGAAGTCAGCTCAACACCAAGTGGACAGTTGGTCTCTCTTCAAGGGACAGTAACATATTAGGGATTGGTGTTGGATTCTGTTGGAGGCATGTTGGGCATTCAGCAGGAGCTGTACCTAGGAAAGCCTTGGGAAGAGGGAGCCCAGACTATTGGGTGCATGAATAGATGCCATCCCTGCCACCATAGCTACCTGTTGTGCCAACCTATTGGGGGCAGATGACAGAGGCTGGCTGAGGTCAACTGACCAAGTCACTCTGTATGCCTTGTTGTTGAGTGCATATTCTGTGGTGGATGTTTTCTGGTGGGCATTAACGTGCAGTATAATGATTTTCCCACTTAATGCGTCAATCCCAGACCTCCTTATTCCTACTCTTTCAATCTTCTGCATCCTAGGCTCTTGACCATATGGCCAGGCCATTTGCCACTCTCAATCAGTTTTTATTTATTTGAACCTCTGTCCACTTCTCTCTGTGTGTAAAGTGGATGATTAAGTGTTCTACCCAAAGTTCTATCCACTTGGAGGATTTTTTCTTCCTAGTGTTTTTCATGGCCGCCGCTAGAGGGAGCTATGGTGCAGTTGGAGTCTATTGTCATCACGCACCCGTATGATGAAGCTGACTCCTCTGTGAACCATGCTCAGGTGTTCTGTTTCTCCATCAGCTGGTACCACGGGATTCACCCATGCAGCCATACGTGTGAGCTGAGGAAAGGTGCTGGGGCAAGAATGGCGATGAGGGAGCTCCGGGGCTGCCGTCTTGCGTGCTCGCTTGTGCCTTCTGGTCCTATTTATGCTCAGTCCCGGAGGTACCACTTTCATCTCTTTCATCCATCTGTCATGGTAATTCTGTCATGTCTGTCTCAAAGACATTTTCTATGCATCTAGGAGCCACTTTATCAGTGGGTTCACACCATTTCTGGTAGTCTTTGCCAGGGTGTTGTATCCTGTATCCTTGGAGAGTGCTCCCAAATCCATAAACTCTTCCTTATCCAACTTCACGCTTTACCCCCTTGATCAGGTACCCCCAGTCGTATGTGTATTCTGGCAGCTACAGGTAGTAGAATACACCTGGAGAGGTCCCACAGCTACACTAGGCTCTAGTCCTTTTCCACCCGTATCAAGCCCAGCATGTCCCCACACAGGTTATGTTGTGACTTAACCTTTGTTTTTGGTCTAGTGGCCAGGAGGAGAGATGGGAGTGTATCTTCAGAGGTCAAATGCTGCTTGTGGAGAGAAGCCTCTGCATCCTTTTTCGGCAAGGGCCATGCCAGCGCTAATGGGGGAATAGGCCACTTCTGCAGGCTAAGAGGTTTCAGAGAGAACTAGGGACCCAAGGTATTTGAATGCCTCAACCCAGATGTCTCCAGTTCCTTATGTCAAGGTTCTATTCTTTCCCAACCAGGGTCTTAGATTTGTCAGAGCAAGCCTGTCATAGATGGGACTTTAACTCTATTTGCAGCTGACTAGTCTGATGATTAATTCCTGGGTGGGCATCTTACCTTCCACTGGTCTCCTGCTGTAGGAAAGGAGGACTCTATATGCTACCAGGGAAGCCCTCTTGCTTTTACACTTAGCTTGTAATTGTCAACTGATCTCTCCTAGCTTTTCCTTATCTTTTTCCAAAGCTTCATTCAAATTTAGCAATAGACACCCAATTCCATAGTCCTCATAGCTACTATTTGCACTATATCTTTCATGGCTTGATCTTTCATAGCTGGCTAATGTGTTCCCTTCTGCTCTTATACCAGTTCACCACCGGTGGTTTGGGATTATCCCTGTGACAGGGAAGGAACCGGGATTGGGTATATGGAGAAATAGACTTGCAATTCAGTTTCAACAGAAGCCTCCACCATCCTTCGTGAGAGTTCTAAAGATAGACTGACCCATCAGAGCTGTTTTCAGTTGGGGCAAGAGAACACAGCCTTTGTATCCCCACATCAGATCTGTGGGCTACCCCAGGAATCAGCTGTGGCCTTGGGCAAGGCAGCTTCAGCAGGGCAGTCCCTGAAGGGAGATGACAATCTAAAGTGGAATTGTCATTGTGTAATATATTTACTCATTTATACTCCTTTTTAAAATTTTTCCCTAGCATCTTTTTATGGTGAAAGTTATGTGGAGCTCAACATCATAGAAGTTTCACCTGAGTTATCTCTTCAATTAAAATTTCAAACCAGCAAACCACAGGGATTACTTTTTCTTGCAGCTGGGAAAAATGACTACTGTATAATAGAACTTCTATCAGGAAACTTACGGGTAAGATTTTCTTAAATCTTTAAAAACGTGTAGGTTTTCAATTACTGGAGGAAAAACCGTGAGAAAGAAAGAGAACAAAATAGCTATCCATTTGATTACTGTTATTTTACCAGAATAAAATCATGTGCCATTTGAAAAGTTGGGATGTCCTCTGATTTTACCAGCATGCCTGAAATATTCTGACTCTGAAATTTTTAAACTTCATTGTGTAGTCCATACATGTGGAAAGTGGTTTCAAGTCCAAGTTTCTCTCTCTCTCTCTCTCTGTGAATGGCCCTGTTTTCTTAATAAAATACTATCATATGTGATTGATTAATTATGATTCTTTCTATTTCAGGTGAGGGTGAATTCGGGTGCAGGTGAACAAGTGCTCCTTTCTGAGCAAAGACTTCGTATGGATGACCTGGATTGGCATTTAGTGGAACTGTACTATGTTAAAAACAATCTCTCTCTGGTTATCGACAAACAGTATGAGACAACTGGCCAGATCACTGGTGGGATGCACAATTTGCACTTTCAACATGGAATCTACATAGCAGGCCATGGTGGACTTGACATCCCTTACCTAGATGGAGAGCTCCCTAATTTCCGTGGATGTATGGAGGATGTGGTATTTAACCAGAGGGAGATCCTTGTATCCCTCAGGTCTTACCCTGGTTTTAAGAAAGTTTATGAGGTGTCACTAGGATGCAATGATGAATTTTTTGCAGGGGAGGATGAAGCCATCAATTTCTTTAGCTCCAGATCCTACGTTACCTTCCCAGAATGGAGGGTACAAGGGGAAGGGCTGTTGGAATTTGCTTTGCAGACTGGAACTCAACAAGCTTTGCTTTTATTTCAGTCAGGTAGAGAAGGAGATTTTGTTGCTTTGGAAATAGTGAATGGTCTGTTGAAGGCTCGTGTAGGAAGGAGCAAAAGTAACACCCAACTCTCTTCTTTTAGCTTAATTAGTGACAACAAATGGCACGTTATTCAACTCAAATTCACTGGAAGGTATCTGGACCTGATGGTGAATGAGCAAGGGGTAAGGACGTTGCTGCCTTTGCAAAGCCAACCATTTGTATCGGAAGGTCCTCTCTTCGTGGGAGGTCTTGATAACCGTAAGGGAGAAGAAGTTAAGAAGTTAGAACTTGCCTCTGTGTCCAGGAAATCTGCCCGAGGAATCTCTTTCAAAGGGTGCTTAAGAGGCTTGGAAACCAACTCAGAAAAAAGAGCATTAAAGAATGCCCTTGTGTCCAAAGATGTAGCTGCCGGGTGTAAATTGCAGAGTAATGATCATGAAAACCCTTTCGTAATGACAACAGAAAACCTGCTTCAGTCAGAAGTTCCCCTTTCCACTACCGTCCCCAAGGCAGGCAAGCCTTTTCTTCACCATGCGAGTAGCTATTTCTTGAGTCTGAATAACTTGGAGGTCCAAGAAGGTGGGCGAGCATTACTGGAACAAAGGCATATGAATGTGGATGTGGCATCAGAAGATTTGGGCATCCATCCTTCTCAAATTCTATTTAAAATAGAGGAAATGCCCCTTCATGGGTTCCTTCGAATCGATGTTTCCCCTGCGCAGAGAATGGAGGAGGCTTTCACTATGTTAGATTTGGGGCAAGGGAAAGTTTGGTATGTCCATGATGGTTCAGAAGAACCGAGGGATTTTTTCACATTTTCAGTCTCGTCCAAGAACAAGAAGGAAATGCCGTTATACCTGCAAGGACATGTTCCATATGTGTTTAACATTACTGTCCTTCCAGTAAATGATCCCCCAGTCCTTAAGCTCCCTGAAGGAAACTTGCTTCTCGTGTTTGAGAATTCTAAGAAACGACTGACTCCAAATATAATACACGTGTCAGACCCTGACACAGATTCCTTGGGTCTTAGTTTCTCAGTTCTTGGCAACTTCAATTCAGATGCTGGGTTTTTAGAAAACACCAATGGTCCTGGGAAAGCCATTAATGGTTTTACGCAGGGGGATTTAAGAGATGGCAACATTTTCTACGTGCACAGAGGTCATCGGAACTCCCGGATCCTTCTGAGAGCAAGCGATGGAGAGCTAGTTAGCAATACGGTAGTGTTACGGCTCGTGGCTGTTCCTTGGGACTTTGAAGTGGCTGTTAGAACTGGGGTAGTCGTCCAGCAGGGTGGCACGGTTCTGATTACACAGGGTAACTTGTCAGTGGAGGTTAACGGTGAACCCCACGAGATGGAGACCCGCTATGCTATCACTCATCCACCCCAATTTGGCCAGATTCAGCGGCAGGGGTCAAGGGATGAATGGAAACAAGTTAGTACCTTTTCTCAGCGTTCCATTGATCGGGGTCGTGTCCAGTACCACAGTACGTTTCAAGAATTACAGCTAGAAAATGTTACAGATCACTTTAAATTTAAAGTTAACATAGAAGGAAAAATCAGTGAAGAGTTGACGTTTCCTATTACCGTACACTGGCTCAAGTTTATACTTCTGAAAAATGTTCCTCTCGAGGTCAGGAAAATAGGCAGACAATTATTGAACTCTGATCATCTGCAGGCTGTGACGGAGGGTGTGGACGTAACTCAGAGAGAACTGCATTTTAAGTTACTGACCCCACCTAAGAAAGGAAAATTGCTAGTTGGCAATAAAGTTCTAAAAACAAACTCCGTCTTCAGCCAACAAAACATTGCAGACTCTAAGATAAGTTATGAGCCACAGGAGCGGCCCAGGGAAGACACACAAGACACATTTAGGTTCTTGATTGTTGCAAAACACATAGAATCAAAAGATTATACTTTCAGAATAAACTTTGAAGCAGATAAGACACGCATTATTGTCACTAACAGAGGATTATTTGTAAAAGAAGGAGGAGGGAAATTAATTACAAAATCGGAATTATTTGCTCAAACACTGGACAATCAGACCTTCCAATATAAAATCACCAAAAGTCCTCAACACGGAAAGCTGAAACTGGTTAACTTTTCAGATCCTCTGGGAAGTCGTGACAATATCACCGCATTCACTGATCAAGACATAGTAGGTGAGCGGCTGATGTATGTCCACGATGACTCTGAGACCCAGCATGATGAATTCCTCCTTGTGGCCTCTGCCACAGGACCAGGCCAAGAGGGAGTGGTCAGGCATCTTGACACGGAACACTTATCTACAGAAATCAAAGTTGCCATTTCTGTAGACTTAAAGAATGATGAGAAACCAGTGCGTGTGGTAGATAAGGTCTTTCATGTCGTGAGGAATGGCCAGCGCCTACTGACCCTGGCAGATCTCTGTTACCATGACCCCGACTCAGATTTTGATGATGGGCAGTTGCTCTATACCAGGCGGGGCATCCCAAATGGGGACCTGGTGAGAGCCACTGATCTGTCTCAGAAACTCTACCAGTTCAGGCAAGAAGACCTGCGGGAAGGGCGAGTGCTCTTCAGACATCGGGGTGCAGACTCTGCCCGCTTTGTGCTGTTCGTGACAGATGGTGTCCATTACACATCATCCCTTCTTGAGGTCAGTGTGTCAGACCCTTATGTCCAGATAGCCAACAACACGGGGCTGGTTGTACAAAGAGGAGAGGACAGCAGCCTCACAACAACTAACCTCAGTGTCACCACAAACCAAGATGTCAGAACAGACCACGAGATCGAATTCTACATGCTGCAGCCCCCAAAGCATGGCAGAGTGCTGGTCAACCATTCAGTGTCCCACTCATTTTCCCAGCACGACTTGAAGCAAGGACATGTGATTTATAGGCATGATGGCGGCGGCAACTCTGATGTGTTCAACCTGACAGTGAAAGTTAAAGAGATATATATAGACGTGGGCATCTATGTACGAATGTACTCAGAAAGTCACCAACATCGCACCCAAATTCTGCTCATTAAGACCCTTGTAGTTGAAGAAGGAAAACCAGTAAAACTGAGTAGAGGAAGACTCCAGGTAGGTAGTTGTCCTACCACCAAGCATTCTCTCTCTCCCAGAGTAATCTGCTTCTAAGAGCTATTTTTGTGTTGATTTCTCCCTGGTATTCAGAATGACTTTTTTCTCAACGTAAATGCCTTTGAAAAGAAAAGCTGGAAAGTTTCATGATTTTGACGCTACTGATTTTCCTATAGTTGGAAATGGAATAACTAAGCCTTATGTTAAAGCCGAGTGCACACCAGCACACAAGTATGTACGTTTGTTTAGTGTAGAATGAACTGGGAATGAGGAGATGATGTACATAGTATAGTAAATTAAGAGATCTTTACTTTTTTCATTTTTTATAGAAACGCTGCCAATATTTCATTTGATCTGAGTTACATTTGTGATGTGATGAAGCAGGGTATAAAAATTTAGAGAAACTTAAACATAAAAAGTGTTCCTAAAACAGCAGAGGATGCTATCCTACACAGTTAATTTCCTTAGCTCTGAAGGTGGCTCTGAGCTCTGAAGGTGAGCTCTGAAGGTGGCCTCATTTCGTTTCCTGAAATTGATGGATAAAATTGGTGCAGACTAGTGGAATGCCAGGGGTGAGACCTTATACCAGAAGCTACCTGGTTTCCTGGGGCTCCTACTTAGAAACTTCCAGCAGGCAAAGCCCTGCTGATCAGAGTTAGGAGAGTGTTTGTTTTAGGGTAATTCTGTACAGGGTTTGTAAACTGTGATTTATGACAGCTGGCCACAAATACAGGCTATTCTGAATATACCCTCAGGACTGCAAAGGGGTTTACTTGTTTGCTAAATGCAGCCAATAACATCAAGAAGAAATGAACCCAAATCAGAAGCAGTTTACTAAATGAGTTTGCCTGAGGAAATATGGGGCTCACCAGCATTTCTCAATTCTTTTTTAGGATCTTGGAGAGTTTATGTTTCACCACAAGGGGGCATGTGTAGTTCAGTGACTATAAATCAGTTAAAATGACAGTTTTGAGACGGATTTTGCTGAATCAGTAGATTAAATATATATTGAAAATGCTGAGCTAGTTAAAAGGGGAGAGAAAAACTTTCCTCTAAAGTCTTGCAATTTAAGTGATTCAACTTCTGCTTCTTCAACCATCTTTCATTCCTTCTCCTTATACCATTTTATTTCTTTCACTTCAACTTGCTGAGTCCTGGGTGTCTTGCTGCTGTGAATGATGCCTTGTTAACGCATTAGTAGCTATTCAGGTCTTGTTGACTATTACTTTTCTTTGCAACCATTTGCATTAAATGCAAATGTTGACATGGTCACCAGAACAGACCCAGGTTTAAACTCTCTATCAACCCCGATAGTAACTTAAGCCATTTGTAGACATTAATAGAGAACAATTTGGTTCATCAAGGGTCTTGACTCTTATGAGTATTGATGTGATTTTCTTTTTGTGTCTGTGTGTTGTATATACAAACTCAAGGCTGTCCACGAAGATAATATTCCTTCAGAGGCAATGTTCACCGTCAGAATTCCACCAATGCATGGATACCTCCGGAAATCTTTACCAGAAGAAGGAAGCTTGGGTGCAGATGCAAAGTCCCCTCTGATTTTTACACAACAAGATATTGATGATGGGGATATTCTTTATGTGCAGACAGCTCCTGACCAACAACAGGACCGTTTTTTCCTGGAAGTGGTGAATGGTTTCCAAGCTGTGAATGGAATTGAAATCTTAGTGGATATCGTCCCTAAGCGGATTCCTCTGGAGGTACAAAATTTCACAGTCCAAGAAGGTGGTTCCAAAGCACTTCTGGAAGACTATCTCAAAATTCCAAACAAATATTTTGAGGGAGTTGACTGTGAATTTGTTCTACTGAAACCACCGAAACATGGTTATGTTAGAAATTCTAATTTTCCAAGAGTAAAGCTAATGAAGTTTACCAGGAAACAGGTAATAATTCTCAGTTAATACATTTGGGTACATGGGATAAGAGAAAAAGAAATGCTATTTATTATTTAGATTAATGGACTCTCAGGAGTGATAAGACTTGAAAGAGTATCTAGTTTAACCTCCTAACAGATGCTAGAAGCCCCTTCCACGGTAACCCCATAGAAAGATCATCTAGCCATTGATTAAATATATTCAGTGATGGAGAACTCTCTACTTCATGCAATGGGCACTTCCAGTTTAAAAATACTTCAATTGTTAGAAAGTTCTTTCTGCTGACCTGAAGTCTGCTGCTTAGACACTGAGAGCTCACAGCACAAGTCGTCCCTCCTTTCCTGAAAGCTCTTTAAATATTTGAAAGAAAAAGTTACCAAGTTCCCTCGGATTTTATCTTCTTTAGGTTAAACATCTCTAGGTTCTCCCACTTTGGCTCATAAGCCATGGGTTTCTAGCCCCTGTGCCGTCCTGGCTGCCCATTTCTAGAGGAATTCCACACTGTCACTGTCCCACTCACAGTGTTACACCTAGATAGTTAACACAGACATGCTTTAGTCATTAGTGGGTTTACTCATTTATTCATTCCATTATTCAATTAACAGATGTTGACAGAGTGCATACTCTGTGCCATGCCCTATGTAAGCACAGTGATATCAATGGTTAAATGGCCCAGTCCCCACAATCCAGCAGCAGGACACAACTTCCCGTCTAGTGTTCAGCATAAAATAACCACTCAGCTCGGGGCTGCTATCATGTTTCTTTGCTCTGGGCTAGGTTGGTATTATTGTGAGACTTGGCTTTCTTATCATGAATAAAATAATGATTTCCATTACTTTCTAAGTATTGAAAGTAGCTTGCCACCATTTCCTTTATAAGCTCCTGGGAATATGAACTCTTCAGGTTGGAAGCCATTAACAACCACCTGGCATCTCTGGGGATCTTTGTCCTGTTAGAAATAAACCCATGTGGGCTGCTTTAAGGATTTGCTTCTAAGGATTTCATCTTATCAATGGACTTGAATTGATTTGCTAAACCCTTCTTCTGTTCAAGTTGCTGTTCAAGGTTGCCATGATAAGGAGCCACATTCCTTGCCCTGAGGAGATGCTGGGGGAGGGGACATAGGCGCACAAGTTTTGACATGAGTACATCCTTCTGATGCTTCACAGAGCATTCTCACCATGGTGCTAAGGAAGTGCAGAGTTGGCACATCTGACTCTAGTTGAAGAGAATAGGGAAGACTTCACAGAGGGAGTAACGTTTAAGCAAGACTTGAACAAAGAAAGAAAGAGCAGGGAGGTAACAGAGGAGAAACAGAAAAAAAAAAAAAAAGGCAACACTAGCAAAGGGAACAGCGTGGCCAAGGAGGCATTAAAGTGAATGGGTTCTGGGGGCTGGGAAATAACCCACAAGACTTGCAGGTGGGCTCAGGAGTGGCAGAGAGAACTGAGGCCAGATGGGAGAGTCTTGAATTATATATCGAGAGGGTTAGACTGAACCGGGAGGCCTTAGGGAGCCATGGGAAGAAGCAGAGAATCCTGAGAACTGGAAACGACCTTGGAAATCGGTGCTTCTCTACTGGGGACCCAGGGAAGGTGATCCTTTAGTGACTTCCTATAGGCATCTCTTCATCATGGCTTCCTTCTCAAAGGCTGGACAAACCATCCAAGATGACCACTTGCTCTGGTGCAAGTTGAATTTAATACTGTTCACCTCAGGGATGCTAGGTGAGAGACTGAGCACTAAATTTTCATCCTGTCTTGGTCAATTCATTGTTGATTGTGCTTTGTAAGAAGTATGCATTTAGAATGGTTGGTTGAAATCTGTATGTCATGTATGTGTGCTCCCTCTAGGATCTGTGTTATCGTGTAGCCTTGTTCACAGTCAAGGTCATGTGTCCCTGCTCTTCCAGATGACCCCTTCGTACTTTCTCTTCCTATATGACTCTAAGGTCTCCAGGTTTTGAGATATCATTGTTTTCACGTAAAGCAGCACTAACCCCCAACAACTGGTGGCTATAGTGTTGAGTGGCTTGGAGGAGCCCATGGCCATGTTTGCCCTTCATTCATTCAGCAAATCGTTTTTGAGTATCTGTTATGTGTCAGGCATGCCAGTTGTAAGGAGTGGGGATACAGCGGTGAACAAACCCTGCAATAATCTGTGCCCCGATGCACTGGAGGGGAAAGAAGGAGGCAGAGAGAGACAATAGAAAAAATAAATAAGTGAAATAAAAGGCATGTCGAGTGAAGATTAGTGCTATGGAGAAAAATAAAGCAGGAAAGGGAGCTGGGAAGTGCTGGAGCCTTCAGTGGGGTGTGTGTGTGTGCCTGTTCGGTTTCAAATCAAGTGGTCAGGGGAGGTCCCATTGAGAAGGCAGCATCTGAACAGACAGCTCAGACAGACAGGAGGTGATGGATGGGTGAGCCTGGTAGACATGGTGGGAGAGCATTCAGGCAGAGGGAAGAGCAAGTGAACAGCTGTGTGGGGAGCAGCGAGGGGTTTAGTGGGACTGGACCGCATGCCATGGGGGGAGAGCTGTAAATGAGGTTAGGGAGGTCCGGCATGGGAGGGCCTTCTACTTCACCTTTAACCCTGAGTGAGGTGGGGAGCAAAGAGGGAGGGAGAAGGTGAGCAGAGGCATGACACCCTATGCCCTGAACATGATTGGTGACAGGGGACCCAATACTTTTCAGTCTTCTAAGATTTTCTACAAGTTTGTTATATCTTTCAGTTTCAGGTCAGCAGATATTTTTCTAGTGTTAGAAGTCGAGAAATAGGCAAACCCCTACCCAATCTTCTCTTTGCCTTTAGATTAATACATATTAAATGGCATGTAATTTGGGGGAGTGCCACTCCTTTGAAGAAATGCTATATTTCTCCAGGAAAGATACTGAGGAGGCAACTTGAATTAAATACTATGTTCCTAAAACACTTTAGGTACAAATTCTCTCACATTCTGATCAATGCCATCTTCTGTGTTTAGTTTCAAGTAGCTTGAAACAGCATGTTTCAGAACTTGTGGTCAGGCCTATGATGGTCTGGAACTCCTCTGCCCACAGAACTCCAAAGAAATTCTCATAGCACCTGTGTACAAATGGCCACAACTTTCCCTTGAGACTCTTCCTGAACTTTTCAACTCTTGTCAGAAACACCTCTGAGAGATCAGAAGTATTTGCTCAAAGGAAGTACACCATAGGAACGGGCAAAGTTGAACTGTTAAAATTTTTGGCAGTATTTTATCAAAACAAACACAACCCCAGAGACTTTTTCAGAAGTTCAACTACTCCTGTTGGGCTTTGGAAGTTCTCTGCCATTTTATGTTTGGGTCACAGACTCACTGAAACCAAATTCCCTTCTAGCTTGAAAATTCTCTTGGTCTCTAATTATGATCCTATGCTCTTCAGTATTTTCCATCAGACCCTTAAAGACATGAAAGGCATTCTGATCAAAATTGTGGTTATTACAAATCCAAGAGGAATAATTAATTCATTTGATGACCATTTCAGAATGAAAATTAGAAAATGAAATCCAACAAGGATAAAAGTGAATGTTTGCCATTTGTGTTATTGGTGACAGGGGACCTGTAAAGGAAATCTGCCTTGATAAAAATTTGATTTTGATATATTTCATTATATTCTGTCCACAGGAGATGTTTGGTAGCTAGTTATGGGTAGCATCTGCTAAGAGATGCACCAAAAAATGACTGTGTTCTGAAGGAGGAACAGGATTAGGAGGTAGCATGTATAGTCTCCCATA
This sequence comes from Neomonachus schauinslandi, assembly GCF_002201575.2. NCBI lineage: Eukaryota > Metazoa > Chordata > Mammalia > Carnivora > Phocidae > Neomonachus > Neomonachus schauinslandi. The sequence continues at coordinate 111,148,947 of NC_058409.1, forward strand.
CAAAGAACAGTTAAAGGAATAATGCATGCTTAGTTCAGAAAAGAGAAGTCTGGGGAAACTTAATGGTTGCCCTGGTCCAGATGTCTCCAAACAACAAAAATCCCAACAAGTGGGTAGAAGGGTAGAAGCTTCAGAGCCTCAACCTAACTTTCTGAATTCTCTAACAAAGTAATCCACAACTTCAAAAATTAGTCACTGTAAGTAAACAAGTAGAGTCTGAATTTCAGTGGGTGTTGTTCCACTGAAGGAACAGCTGGATTGTATCACTTACCTATTGCACATTTCAGTGTTAGAACTAGCCTTTGACTTAGGTCTCCTGATTACCAGTCCGGTGTTCTCTTTCCTACGCTATGTGCTGTGTTGCTCCATTCCTCCTTAAACTTACTCCTAGGATGTGGCATCACTTCATGAAAACTATCCTGCCCATCATAATTTCCACTCTGAGTGTCAGAATCAAACCTCATAGGATGAACACATGCTTCTGTGTTTTAGAGAGACATAAAAATTAGGATTATAGCAATTTATTCATGTTTTTAAATCACATTTCAGTAAGTTGGTGATTTTTGTTGGTGGTGGTTATAGGTGGAAAATGAATTGATTTACTACGTGCATGATGATAGCGAGGAGCTTCTTGACAATTTCACCATCTTTGCAAATAGCTCAGAGCTTGGAAAACAGAGTTTGCCCCGAACTCTTTTTGTAACTGTGGAATCCATAAATGATGAGGCTCCAGTAATAACAACCAACAAAATCCTTCAGGTAAGTGCTCTGTGCTTTTTGATTTATCATAATAACATTAGGGCTACCAATTTGATTTTCTTTTATATTATTTCTAATGTTAAATAAGAAGACATAGGACTAGGTATGTACGGTTAACATATTCCTACTGGTTTTAAATAAATGTTAGTTGTGACTGGGACGTTCTGTTGGGTAATTGTTGGAAGATGATGAATCCCAATGAGTTACTGTCTTGTTGTATTTCTTGAGTGGGTGTCCTTCACACTGTATTCCGCAAGGCATGGCCTTTTCTAGTTAGGGTGGGAAGGTGAGAATCAGCTCCCTGGTATTGAATGTGTGACCTTGGGCAAATTATTTAGTCCGTCAGTGTGCTCTCATCAAGGTGGTAGGAAATGGAGGCAGAGTTGTGAGGAATAAAAGAGAAAATGTTGTAAAACTCTCCCACAGTTCCTGACATGTGGTGTGGTTGGGACTCAATAAATGGTAACATTATTACTGAAAAACTCCAAGGCTAAACCAGTATTAGAATAAAAAAAAAAAAAAACCACTGTACAATCATGTGATGGTATTTTGCTGTTTCTGGGAACTTCCGTCACCCTTCACTCTTTCTGAGAATCCCCTGGGGGTACTTCTTGGGCACTCACAGTTAAACATGTTTTGGCAACCACATGGTGTCCACCATTTGGCTCCTGTCCTGATGTGGGAACCTGAAGCAATGTCATGGCTTCTACTGGCCACACAAAGGGCTTGATGCGCAGGAGTCCCTCTGGCTCTTATGGCACCATTTCCTCCCACACCAGCGCTACCTACGTCAATGCTGGTGAACCCATTTGTGCCAGTTTACACTCAAGGATCCCAAAGCTTTCATTCAGTAGATTTTTTTGGTCTTACATCACTCCTTCATACTGTCCCTTCTTCTAAGGACTTGGGCATGAATTTGCTATTTGGGCTTGGAGAAGAGTTATAGGTATTACAATAGTTAAGGGCTCAGAAAATCATTGTTAGCCATTATTATGTGCCAGGTATCACTCTAAGGGCTTTTAGCTCACTGAGAGATGTCCTACCATTTCCCTCATTGGACAGAGGAGGAAATGGCATGACAGCTAAATGACAGGCTGAGGACAGAGTGACAGCACAGGAGCCTGATGGCTTTTTCATGCCTCTTTTCAGGCTCTCCAGCAATGACTGACACATAACAAACAAGAAGTATTTGTTGAAGGGATGAGTAAATGAAAATATAAACTGTCATTTTCCCCCCAACATTGGCCCATGTTTCAGAGACCAGGCTTTTGCCTTGGCTCTTTCTTCCTTTAGAACAGCTGCATTTCTGGAAGAATCCAGAAATGACCCCTCGCACATTTCAGCCTCTAGGGGACACATTCATCAGGTATGCCCAGACGTGGGAATCTGAAGGTGTTCACTTTGAAATTTGGCAGAGACAAATCGTCCCACATACGTTTTGGACAACGTCAGCCTTGTTTACACACTCAAGAGAGTAAATAGTTAATAATAGATTCTTTAGAAGTCCAGAGGAGATTGGGTAGTCAGAAGAGATGCAGAAGAGGTGGACACAAATAGCACTCACCGGGGGCTTATCTAACTAGAAAATTTTATATTGTTAAACATGGAAACAGGCTGGGGTTTTTAAAATCTGTTTTTATTTGCTCAAAATAATTGGATTTAGGAATAAGCTTTTTAGCGCTTTTAGGTATTTTATGGCTTGGCTCATTATTCAGCCTCTGTATTTTAAGTGAAAAACTAATGGTGTTTATACCTTTGGAACGTGTCGCTTTATCTCTAGTTTACTCCAGTCATTGTCTAGACAGCCTGGGAATGGGACGTTCTAGCTGGTCACATTTGGAGGCCTACCTCTGTTTTCACAGATTCTTGTGGTGTTACTATCTACTGAACTCATTCTCAGCAAAGCGATCTAAGACTAGGTTGTTGGCTCCAGGGAGGGATCGTAGGCATCAATGATGATTAAGCACAGTTATAAAAGTTTACATTTATTATGGGCTTACGGAGTACAGTACTGAACATCTTCCAGAAGTGGTGTCATTTTCACAACCCTCAAAGCAACTGCTGTTCCTGATGTCCTCATCATAATAGGAGCAGTGAGGCCCAGAGTCACCAAGGGAAGGTGTGAAAAGTCTGACTGTCTCACCACCATTCTCTGCCGCTTGGCCCACTACTCATGACTGCCTCAAGCTCTCTCAGTGCATCCACGTGATCAAGGGCTGTCTTTATTATGAAGAAAAAAGCCCCAAAGCTGTGGTGCTTCTTGCTCCCCCTCACATGGACTTCGGGGAATAGGTCCGCAGCAATTGTATTGAACACATATGTGTTCGCCCAGGAACCTCAGCAGAGGAGTTGGGCATTTTGCCGTGTGGTGCGAAACTGCAGGATGAGAAAGATCCATGGGAGGGAGCTAAAATCTAGACAGATACGGGAGAAGAGCTGGAGCCGGCTGAGGGAGAGGAAGACCAGGGAATAACGCAGTGAACTCTTGAGCTTCCTTCTGAAAAGGAATTGAAGCCTTGTGGGTTTGGCTTTCAGTTCTGAGGTGCCATTAGTTATAAGAGGCACCCTCAACTTAATAATAGTTTTATTATATTGAAATATTCCTGTCAATTTAAGATCTTCAGAACATTAGATTGTGAGAGGAAAAAATGTGTACGCTGGCCTTTGTCTCTGTCTTCCCTTTAAATTAGGGAAATACAGTCTCTGCCGAGAACCTTGAGCTTGCTCAGGCGGTTTGTCCACACCCCCTCCCCCCATCCTTATTCCAGAGTGTTTCTCTCAAGAAAAGAGGAACAGTCGCTGGGGGCAAGGGCCATTTCCTTTATTCTTACCTTCTTCCCTGGAGAGCCTGGATCTAGGCCAGGAAGGGTGCAACTTCCCAGTTTCAATGGATGTGGTCATTTGACTCTGGCTCTTTCTGAGTTTATTCACTTATTTATCTGGTAAGAATCGCATTCTCTGTCTTTAAAATTCTGGATTGAAGTTAGAAGACCAGAGTTCAAGGTTTGTAAATTGCCCAACTTAAGCAAAATTTCTCTGAGCCTCATCTTCCTTGACAACAAAATCATGACTGAGTTGTGGGTTGGTGTGTGTGTATGTGTGTAAAGATATATATATCTGGATTTATTATAAGGAATTGGCTTATGTGATTATGGAGGTGGGCAAGTTCCAAGATCTGTAGGGTTAGTCAGCAGGCAAGAGACCCAGGAGAACCAATGGTTTAGTTCCCATATGAAGGTCAACAAGAAGAGCTGATGTCCCAGTTCAAAGGCAGTTAGACAGAAAAGAATTCTCTTTACTCACAGGAGGATCAGTTGGTTTTGTTGTTGTTGTTGTTGTTGTTGTTGTTGTTGTTGTTTCTACTTAGGCCTTCAACTGGTTGTATGAGCCTCACCCACTTTAGGGAGAATAATTCTGCTTTACTCAGTCGACTGATTTAAGTGTTATTCTCATCCAAAATGTTAATCTCATCCATTCTCATAGAAACACCCAGAATAATATTTAACCAAATATCTGGATACCCCGTGGCCTAGTCAACTTGACACATAAAATTAACCATCATAGTCTTGAGATTCTATGCTGTCTTTGACTTTTCAAACAGAACTTTCTCAAGACCTTCAAATTATCCCATATGACTACCCAGACTCCTTACTTGTCATCAGAGCTTGGAGCAAGTGGCAAGAAGGGTTATCTGTAGTCTACTTGGGAAAAGGAAGTGGGAGCCTAGGGGGTAGACCAGCTGATAGCATCTCAGACTCTGGATAGGAGTTCAAAGGCAGAAATCTGAATGTTAACCGTTCTATCCTAGCATAGGATACACTTCTTTCTCCTAAAGTACTTTAAACAACATTTCATTTAGCCACAGAACTTGTGGCTGGCTGGTCTCCAAAGTCATTCAGTGGTGCAGGGAATCATTTCCGACGTGACAGACTGGTGTTAGGAATTGGGGTTAGACCAACTCCTGAAATGAATCCTTTGCATTTTACTCTGAAATATACTCTACTGAGTACTTTTGTATTCAAGCATCACCAGAAATTTTGGTGCATACCTGATCAAATGTATTTGTGTCCACAAGGGGGCTTCACTTTCCTGTTTTTCGACTTTGGCTTTTAATACTGTACATTTTGTTTTGTTGTTGTCTTTTACACCAAAAATAGAATCATTTGTTTGTTTCTGATAAGCACTTGTCATCACTAAAAAGAGCGTTGAGAGCCAGGGACAGTGAAAGAATTAAGGCAGCAAAGTCTGAGATTTTGACGGAAGGCTTAGAAGGGTCAGACAGTGGGATAGTAACTTTATAAACATTTCACATCCCTCATCTGAAACTCAAAACAAAGGTCTGGGTTTTTAAACATTAGAGTCATAATTAGGATTATATTGGATTATAATTAGGTTTCTAAATCCCATTGACCTTCTGTTTAAGTTAAAGGTGAATTTTTAAAAATGTGTTCCAATTAATGTGCTAATTATTTTTTCAAATATGAATTCCTTAAACCATTATTTCTTGGGCTTTGGATCACTTTTAATTCTGCATTCAGGTCTGCAACCTTTGTTTTTCTTCTCCCCATCTACCTGAAGTTGCTATGACCAATGACTTGGCACGAAATCAAGCCTTGCCCAAAGCAGTGGGGCTGTTAATTGAACTAAATTTGATTTGAGTGGAAATAAAGACCTAAAGTTACCAGCTCTTGTTTTGACTGGCCGGTTTTCGACTTGTTTTGAAAGATGGTATATTCCAGAGGCAAGAGGGGGCAAAAGCAGAGTTGCACGGAAGAGTAGCTGCAGTGGAAAACGTGCTTCATCCAGCTTTTGTGTGCGCGGTGCTGGAAAAAATGAGTATCTACAAGTCATGAGAAGAGAATGGCAGTACTTTTCCAAATCAGCTTGAGTTCTTAAAGAAAGGAAAGTAAGATACACGAATGGATTTTAAAATGTAAAAAGTGAAAAAGTAGAATCAGTGGCCTTGGAATTTTGTTAAATAGTCCAATTGTATATTTTATAAACACTGTAGCTTTCCATGGATTAACTGAAGACCAAAACCTTATAATTTGAACATTAGGTTGATGAGCATTTCTAGTAGCTATTAAAAAACTGATGTCCTTAGGGTTTAGGGCTGAAAAATCCTCAGTGGCCATATTCCAAAAGCCAAGATATAGGAGCATCCATCGACAATACAATCATGAAATGGATGAACTATCTCACCCCAAATTATGGAGCGATGCTGTGGGATTAAACAAAATCCACAGTACATGTTATAGAATGGCTCCAATAATCATAATCAGGACACTCCAAATGACTTTTTAGTAATGTCTTTAAAAAATCATATTTATCTTCAGAACTGAATCTGATGAAGAAGATGGGTAACATAGAGCTAATAGTTATTGAACTCTTACTATCTGCCAGGTGAAGCTTGTTCTAAGTACTTTACATATCTTAAATCACTCATTACACATAATAATTCTATCATTCCTAGTTTACTAATGAGGAAATTAAGGCATAGGTAAATTAAGAAATGTGCCCAAGGTTACATAGCTAATGTGGCATATCATGCCTCATATGAAAATGTAGGATCCTATCTTATATATTTTCTGATATTCCTTTCTCAAATTCTGTTTAAATAGTTATTAGATAATGAGTGAGCATGAATTAAGATATTTCATAAACTCCCTGTGCTACTAAGGAAAACAGCCTTTTAGACCAGAGAGATATCTATTAAATCACTTAGGATTGAATTTTTAAACAAGTTGGTAACAAGCATAGAAGATGATAAGGTTCTAGTCAGAGAGCAAAGAATGACATAAGCTTGAAAATATGCATGGTGTTTCTATAGGGAAGACATTTATAAATACAGATAGAAATGTGAAAATTTAGTTAGTGATAATGCCACCCATTTTTAGTGTTCGTCAAATACCATGTGACTGCATGATTATAGAAACTCAAAACAGCCTCCTTCCTTCAAATGGGATTCAATGTCTAAATACGCGTTTTCAGCTCAACATGTTCACAACTGAACTCCTGATCTTACTTCCCGAATCCACCCCCTCTGCCACTCTCCTCATTTCAGTTGATGGTAACTCCGTCCTTCTAGGTGTTGAGGTCCCAACCATGGAGTCATTCCTCCACCTTTCCTTCTTCCACACCTCACCACGTCCGATTCGTGAGACAGCCTGTTGGCTTTACCTTCAACACACACCCAGAATTTGACCACTTCTTACCACCTCAACAACTTCCGGCCACTCTCTTCTCTCATCTCTTTCCAGGATTATGGTAGTCATTTCCTAACTGGTCTCCCTGCTTCTACCCCTGCCTTCCATGGTCTGTTCTTGACACAGAAGCAACAGGGTTCTGTTAAGACCAAATTACTCCTCACCTAAAGCCCTATGATGCTTCCCCATTGCACTCAAGTAAAAGCCAAAGTTCTTACAGTGGCTGTCAAGATCCTGCAGGATTCGGCCTTCCATTACATTTTTGACTCATCTTCTTGTCCTCCTCATCTCACTTGCTCTGCTCCTGCCATACTGACCTCCCTGCTACTCCTCAAATGGATGAGGCTTGCTCCCACCTTAGGGCTGTTCCCTCTGCCTGCATGTTCTTTCCCCAGATAGCCACGTGGCTCCTCCTTCACCTCCTTCCAGTTTTTGTCAAATGAGCCTCTGATTTAACATTCTCCCACTCCTGAGCCCTTATTTAGCTTTATTTTACATTATTTTCATAGTGCCCGTGAACTTCTAACAGACTGTATAGTTCATTTCTTTACTATGCCTGTTGTTTGTTCCCTGTACTCCTTTATCCCCTCCTGCTGGAATGTAGGCTCCGTGAGGATAGGACTCTGTTTTGTTCACTGATGGATTGCAGGCACCTAGGATGTTGCCTGGAACATAGTAGATGCTCAATAAATGATGAATTGTGGAACTAGGATATTTAAGCAAGGTAAATAGATTTTACATGTAACTGGAAAATAGAGACTATTACTCAGAAATAATTGTAGATGAGCTATCAGCACAGCAGATAGGCACCAGATATGTGTTTTCCTGCAAGACAGGTAAAATAAAGGAAAATTCTTAAAATGTGCAACATGTGTTTTCCCTCAAATATTTAAGAGCTGATGAAATCATTCACTTCTTAAAACGGTGAATAGAAATCCTTAAATCAGCCCTGTGAGTAGGTTCTGTGATGATCTGAGATTCTGTGTAGAATCTTCGCCTATGCTTCCATATTTGGCATATGTCAGGCATGCAGAAGGTGCTTAGTTACCATCATCTTTTATTGTTATTATACTTTATAGAAATAAGTATTCACTTTAAATAATGAATTTTGAATAAATAATTATGAATACTATTTTGGGGAGGACCCTATAAACCTCACAAATTAAACAAACACTATAGCATGCCCTGAATTTCATCTGGTATTTAATTATATGTCTGTTTTGAATTAAGAATCTTCATGCTTTAGGGGCACCCGGGTAGCTCAGCCGGTTGAGCGTCTGCCTTCAGCTCAGGTCATGATCGCAGGGTCCTGGGATCGAGCCCCACATCAAGCTCCCTGCTCAGCGGGGTGTCTGCTTCTCCCCCTGCTCGTGCTCCTCTCTCTCTCTCTCAAATAAATAAATAAAATCTTAAAAAAAAAAAAAAAAAGAATCTTCATGCTTTAAAAGCTCTAGTGAATTGCTTTAGTTTCTAAATCTTTGTGCAAGAGGCCAGAGTCGCATAGCTATCCGGTTTACTTATGTGTCGTGATTGGAATTGGTCTTTGCAAGATCTATGCTTCTCTTGTTTTTAAGGTGTGGGCGAATTCTGTCACTGAGATTACCAGGGATGACCTCTGTGCGGAAGATGAGGACTCCTCCCCGCAGGACCTCACCTACTGGGTCACTCCACCCAGCAACGGGTATTTGGCTCTCCAGTCCTTTCCTGGCCGAAGCATCCAGAACTTCACCCAGGCTCAAATCAACAAGGGCCAGCTAGTGTTTGTACACACTGGTATGTCATAGAGAAAAGTAATGCGAAACTAAAGTGTGTTTGAATCACAGGCTAACATGATAGTCAAACCTAGGAGTTGGTGACTGAAAACCACAAGCCATCGAAAAACTTTCTGGGGTCTGTAATTTTTTTTAAGTGGCACGTTGTAGTAAGGCTAATGACAGCAAACACCAGAGAGTACCTATAACTCACACATGGCTTACTCACATGGTCATGTAAGGTCTATGCTCAGATACAACGTTCTCAGAGAGTCTTCTCCTGACCACCCATGAAAATAGCATCTCTTCTTGGTCCCTCTCCATCCCTTACTGACTTCCTGCCATTGTAGTATAGATTGCTTTGTTTGTTTGTTGTCTGTCTTCCTCACTAGAGGGTACAAGAGCAGGATCTTTGTTTTGTTTGCTCTGAGATCCTCAGCACCTCAAAGAGTGACGAGAACAAGTAGGTGCTTAATAAAAATGTGTTGAAAGAATGAAATAATATTGAATACTTTTATGTTCCAGGTCATGTTCCAGATGCTAGGGATACTTTAGTGAACAAAACATATTTGTAAAATAAATGAACACATGGATAAACTAATGAATGAATATAGCTGTAATTCTAAGAGCCTCAGACATTAAAAGGCTTATTTTCTTCCCTCTGTTAATCAGCAAGCCAAATAGCTCCTATAAATCTGAGGAAGGGGTGATCCAGTCTGGCTTTGTTTCCAGGTTGCCCCTGTCACCGGATGGAGAGGGGAAGGAGCCCACTCCTGGGCTGCTGAGTGAATGGGGGTTGGGGGTGCCTGAGCTAGGGGGCATGATGGGAAAGCTACCAGCCATAGCTGGTCAGCCATTTTTATTAACGTCTTTGAAAATATAGTCAAGAAAATAAAGATTAAAAAAATCTTCTAAATTCAAATGTAGTATTTTCCTGATTATCTCTGCAGTTAATACAAAGAATCCCCGAATAATCTGAAAATAATTTACTATGTGAATGCTCTCAACTAGTGGTTCCAAACCTGTAGCCTGGGGACCTATGAGGTTAATTTTATTGCAACGAGATACTAAATCTACTCACATATGTACCAAAGCCTTGTTTCTAGACCGGATGATCTTTTCCACGTATGGATGTTCTCATTTTTTAAATGTGTACAGATGTGCCGATTAATGAAATACGATTCATTTAAAGAGGTACTGAAGTAATAGGAAATTTCCTCCAAATTTTGTGTGGTTTTGATTATTAGATACCAACAATCCAAGTATTATTAGATGAAGGCCTAGAAAGGTTATTTTTTTGAAAGGATTATATTTTCAAAATGGAGAGAACTGCTCTGGACACTCCCCCAAGGGAAGTTTCGGATTTCTGCAACGATGCAGTTGGCCAGGAAAAGGAATCCTTGAGTCTCTGGCCCACACTGACATCACAGGAGGTGCGGTCACATGACCCATTTCATTTACCCTGCACAAGTCCTCTGAGCCATGTGGAGCAGTGACCCCATCTTAGAGATGAAGAAACTGAGGCTCAGAACGATGTAAGCTGAGCTCATGCTGCAGCTGGGCTTTTTCCTCTGCCTGCCACCCACTGAAGGACAGAGCAGGTTAAAGAATTGCACTCACTATTTGCAGGACTAAAATGAAAATTGGCTCTGGATTTATTTATTTGTAAACAACCAGATCCATGTTCACTTTTGGCTGGTAGAGGAAGTAATTTCTCCTAAAAAAAAAAAAAAGGCAGGAAGGAGAGTTAAAGGCAAGCTCCTTGAGAATCAATGCATCACATTCTCTAAATGGCTGCGGAGGTAGTAATGGCCCGCGCAGACGAGGCTGTTGCTGAGACCAGCTGGTTCTCCTGCTACATCTGTCCATTATCAGCCCCAAACAAAGGCTTAGGTTTAATTAGTCTCTCTTAGCATTTATATTTGCAAAGTGCTCTACCACTAATCTAATTCATTTTTCACATAACAACCTAAGTAGGTTGATAAAGCCAAGATGGGGGAGGCTGTGTGATTTAAGGCCGCCCTTTGCAAAGTACTGTCGGAAAGATCTGAGGTTGTGCAACAGAAAATCTACAGGTCTCCCTTCCTTTCATGTTTCCCTCCTTTCCTCTCTTTGGTCATAGTTAGTGTGATAAGTTAGGGCATTCCCAGGACACTATTCTAGTATGTATTTTGATAGGATTCCTTTTGATTCCGTTTCCACGTTGTTTCTAGATTCATGAAATGTGGAAAGTGCCTGGTGGCAGAAAGTATTCTCTCCCTCATTTCATGTTTCATTAAATGCAACGTCAGAGTGCTATTTCTAGTAAAAACAAGCAAACAAGCAAGCAAACAAAATTTGATTGTGGGCCCCTGTTCGAAATTAAGCAGACTCAGAATTCTCTCTCTCTCTCTCTTTTTAAAAACGACGACTCTTGAGTGTATTGGGAAATTTTTAAAAGTCTGTAACCTTTTTTTGTGAGGACTCGGAACTCTGGGTGTGCATAGATAACAGAAACTCAAGAGGCTGTCAAGCCGTCAGCCAGCCGTTTATTAAATTGTGTTATTAAGGGAGTACTTGTACGTAATTGCGGAGTCTGACCCTGCCTTCTTTGTTCCTTGCCACATGTCCCTGAGGGCAACAAAGAGAACATTTCTACCCATTACATGATGCAAAGACGTGTGGGCCTCCAGATTTACTGCTGGCTGAACATTTTCAAAGGGTGTTGGGAATACGAACATCAGGCTGCATCGTGAGCTCGCCTGGTGCTTTGTGAGTCAGACTGGGAAAGCCCTCCTGGGGACGGGAGCCATGGGGGGCCTGTCTCAATTTCTCTGACACACCTAAGTTATTTTATAACTTTATTGATATCACTAATCCTTTGACAGCATTGTGGGAGTACAGTTCTCTTCCTGCAGGAATTTAACAGAAGCTGGCCTGGGTCTTTCCCCACTCTTTACCACCTTAGCAGAAAACAGCTAGTTCAAGATCAGTGAATAATTAGAAATTATTTGGAGGGAGGGGCTAAGTGTTTTTACTTCCCCCTAGTTTTGATTTTCGGTATTATTAAGTCAGCATTATCAATATTTCAGGAATTGCTTGTGTGTGTGTACGTGTGCACGACATGCATGCATTCCAAAGGAGGAAAATGCAGGTGATAAATATGCTTAAAAAGATTTTTTAAAATTTCTTAGAGGTAACACCTTTGCTTTCTTTTGTTAGGTCACGGGGAGGGGAGTGAGGGGGAGGGGGAAAGGGGAGGAGGAAATATGCATTTTAACCTTTATTATTGTTCTTTTAACTTCACATTTTGGCAATATTTGGTTTGGTGAGTTCAGTGATCTATTCACACATTCTCTGGTTGATAGGGGTTGCTTTGTGGGAGAGAGGGTGAAAGTGGGTGGCTTTTGCTGAACAGCCAAAGTGACCAGAATGTAATTCTTCTTTTGAAGGAGCCATGTCAGGAGGCTTTAATTTTCAGGTTACTGATGGTTTGAACTTTGCACCACGACAAATTTTTAGCATCACTGCTCGAACCCTGACCCTTAGCTTAGAAGTAAACCGAGGACTGAGCATCTTTCCAGGTAAGATTTTATTTTATTTTTTAATTTTTACTTATTTATTTGAGAGAGAGAGAGAGAGAGAGGGAGAGAGTTTTCAAGCACACAAGCAGGGAGAGGGGCAGAGGGAGAGGGAGAAGCAGACTCCCCTGCTGAGGAGGGAGCCTGACACAGGGCTCCATCCCAGGACTGCAAGATCATGACCTGAGCCAAAGGCAGCCACTTAACCGACTGAGCCACCCAGGCGCCCTTCCAGGTCAGATTTTAACTTGAGTGCATTTGGGGTGAAGTGGTTTTCGATTTATTTAGAAAGCTCTACCTGCGTGGTAAAAAAGTGTCATCGTTTACCATAGAGTGATACCAACAACAGTTATAAAGTCCCAGAAAGAATCCTTTCTTTGCAGGAATTTAGCAAAAGCAAGACTGTCTCTGTCTACCCCCTCTCTCTTTGCCCTCCATTGTTTGGCAGAGAGGGTGTGCTGGTGAAGGGCCGCTGGGGAGGAGGCCCATGATCCACGTGCACTCTTCCCGTACTTTCTCTGTAGGGTCCTTGACAAAGCAGGGAGAACCAGGCTCTGCAGTGACCATCGAGATCTTGGATTTTCTTTTTCTAAATATAGAAACCCTGTGCATCCATGGATGCTGTGAGGGATTTCACTGAGTGTTGGCTTCAGGGCCCTGAAGCCTCTGGACTCTTGTTGGCCCAGAATCGCAGCTTGGCTGAGATGGAAAAATCAAAGTGAGCATCTCTGGCTCAGTACCCTCATGGCAGGGATAGGGAAAGATTTACCCCATGGCAGGGGTAATGAAAAAGAAGAACAAACATTTAAACTTGTTATTTTTTTAAAAATGCACTGAGGTAGACTGAACAGAAAACAATAAAATTTATATTACAGTTTTTTTTAAAAAAAAGCCCTTACACAGTGACCTGTTTACTTGATACATGTTACCAAACAGAGATGGAGAAAGATAGTAATCACTTTATTAGTTATGGTTATTCTATGGTCACTCTAAGCCAGTTGTTCTCAACCAGGAAGCTTCTAAAAATAGCCATGTCTGGGCCTCACCTTACCCCAGCTGAACGGGGAGTCTCTGCCATAGGGCCTGGCCATCATTATATTTTTTTAAGTTCCAGGTGATTCTGAAGTACAGCCAGGATTGAGATCCATGGGGCTGGGCACGGAAGGTACTCGTTTTTTACTCCTTACACACATGTGAGGTAGGTGATATATTTACAGGAATCTGGCAGGATTTGTGGCTTAGAGAGATGATGTCATTTGGCGGTGCAACCTGTAAATGGTGGGTAAAGCTCGCATCCTTCTAAGGTAGACCCGGAGAAGAATCTCTGTAACTTTAACAGAAACACAGTGTTTGAGGAGAAATGTTGCAATTTTTAGTTGCCTTAAGCACTTGAGCTCATGAAAAGAAATCTTATTAAAAGCCAATTAAAGATACGTTAACCCAGATTCTTCTATTCCAGATTCTTTTTATATTCCATAATTTTTCTCTGGGAATAACTGTGATGTGTCTATCGATTTTTTTCAAGGCAATGAGGGTGCCATTTAGTGTTTAAAAATAAGCAAACGACTACAACCTAGTAATCTGAAAAATGTAGTAACCTACCGGGAAAAAAGTGTTCTAAAATCAGAGTAAATCTGGCTGCTGCTAAAGATGAAGCACTTTTCATCTCTTCTGGCTCAACTTTGGGTTAGTAATTGATGAGAGTTGTGTCAGCTTAAAGGGGAGTTATAGCCACTACAGCTTAGAAAGTTTTGTGTTTCTGGCGCCCATTTTACTGAATATTAGTTTAGCAAGAAAAATATATGAAAGTGGCCCAAATTCCCTTGTCACCTTTGTGGAACTATGCAAAACAGAGTTTTCATAGCCCTCTGTCTAATATTTGGACCCAACCCTGAGTGAGCGGCTCCTTTCTCCAAGCTTGCCCCTAGCTGGCACCTGTGGTCTGTTATTCTTGGTTCCTGCATTGCCCTCCGTCCCCAGGGTTTTACCTTGTCTCCAGCTCCAGCATCTGGCCAGCGGGAAGGATGATGGGTTTTCGTGTCCATTTCCATTAGGCAGCTGGTACGTTTGATAAAATTCCACTCGAGTGGGTGTGGGAATGACTACTGCAGAGTCACAGGTTTTAGAGTTGAGATGGATCTTATGGCTCGCTTGGTCCAGTTGTCCTTGGGGTTTTTCCTCTCCTCACGTCCCGGGTGGTGGGGGCCCACTTGTTTCTGCATCGGAAGTCCCTGGCATGGGTGTGGTTCCGATGACCACATCTCCTCCTCTCTCTAGGGACACAGTGAGCCTTGCTCAGCCGGCTTCTACAGTAGCCACCCGAGGATGTTGGTCCCTGCTGCTGTGTGAAGTTGGGCGGGGGCGGGGGGGGATGATGACAGATGACACTCTCCCTCCTCTCTCAGGACCGCACCCCCCCCATCATGACAGGTCCTTCAGGGAGCAGGGTCTGAGTGACCTCTGCCTCCCTCCTCTATTAGGCGGTACTTTGGCTGAGAGGGGAGGGGGCCCTGTACCCCCTTCCTGTGTGATTGCAGGTGTCAGCTGTCGGCTACTACGCCTCTTGTCATACTCCAGTTGACCCATATGTTCTGAAATATCAGGGAAATTGTATTCCTTTTTATAGAACAATAGATTTTATAGAACCATAATAGCAGGAAATCTATTCCTGTTCTAGAATGGACATCCAGATACTATTAATACCTGTGCTTTTGTTGTGTTTTACATTTTCGTCTACTGCCCTGGATTGTTTGAAGGATATCAGTGAAATAATGTATATAAAAGTAAGTTGCATCATCCCTGTTTGAGCATGATGCAATGTTGATAGAAAACACTGGGGCTCAGGCAGTTTCAAAGCCATATAACTAACAGGAATCATAAGCCCCAAGAGCGAGTGCCAACTCCAACCCAAATCTTGTGCTGGAATCACGGCAGCTTCTCTCCTTTCTGGGCATGCCTGTGTTCCAGGCCCGTCTCAATTTTTAGAATACCAGTTCTCAGAGAATGCAGTCATCATGGAGGCTCTTTATTTTTGTCTCCTTGATATTATTGACGGATTGATATACACAACCAGGAAAATACGCATAGCAATTTAATAAACAGCAATGATGACGTAGACATTTTGTGTGTTTCACTCCCTTTAGTAGGAAAATCTTGCAACCCAGCATCAGTCCACATTTATTTTTACTCACACTGATCCCATACCGGGTGGACTCTCTCCAGCAGCCTGGCAGACTTTGGCCGGGCTCTTTTGCCTTCCTTGTCGACTTAGTCTTAAAAAGTGGCCCTGACTTGAGACCTGTAAGAATTTGTCGGGTGAGCCAAAATACTTATAAGAATACTGAACGGTTGGGGGCGCCTGGGTGGCTCAGTTGGTTAAGCGACTGCCTTCGGCTCAGGTCATGATCCTGGAGTCCCTGGATCGAGTCCCTGGATCGAGTCCCGCATCGGGCTCCCTGCTCGGCGGGGAGCCTGCTTCTCCCTCTGACCCTCCCCCCTCTCATGTGCTCTCTCTCTCTCATTCTCTCTGTCTCAAATAAATAAATAAAATCTTAAAAAAAAAAAAAAAGGAATACTGAACGGTTGAATATTTTAAGGTTAACCATCGCTTCTGTGCCCTGCCAAATTTGAAAGTCATTTTTTAACTCAGTTATTTCAAAGTAGGAAGGACTGCAGTTCTAAATGAACTCTTTGTGTGTGAACGAAGAAAAAATGTCTACTCAATGCATATTTTCGTTATTTTGCATATATATGGGTATACATAAATACACATATACACATATGTACACACACACATACACTCACATTCTACTTCTTCCTGCAAAATTTATTCCCCAGAAAATTTTATAACCAGTTTTTCACCTTGAATGCTACCATGAGATGCGTTTGTTTGTTTATCTTTAGTCGTGACATGTTAGAACATGTTGTGGTCTTAGGACCTAGTTTTTCTGCATATCCAAATGGTACTTGGCTCTTTTACAAAGAGTGTTGAGGAGGGGTTGACCTTGAGAGTTTTGTCAAACTGGTCTAGAATATAAGCTTACACAGTAGCTGATCAGTGAAGGATATTCATAGCAGACTGTGTCACTTCAATCCCCTTGGGGTTCAGTCATGCTATAGAGGGAATCACATCTCACTGTTGGGCCATCTGTCCTTTGTGGTGGGAGAGAAGAAAGCAGAAGGAAATCACAGTGTGTTGCTAGAGTTTAGAGCAGAGATTTGTAAAACCTTTTAGTCAGCTAGTCTTGCAACACTGATTTGAATATTGCAAGACTTAGTGGGAGATAATCAAGAGCTCTAAGAAAAGGCTTAATCAAGCCTTAAGGAAAAAAAATAAAGGCTTACTAATTGGGGAAATAGGAGACTTACCCTCAACAGGACACTAACCATGCAAAACATATGCTAAGGGTCCAGTGAGTGGTATAGACTAGGTGAGCGACGCGAGTTCAGGGGAGGGAAATTCCCCATAGACTGGAATAGTCACGGAGAGCTTGTTGGCTAGACAGGTCCTCAGCTGCCTGTGCAGAGGGAGTAGCATTTCAATGAGTGGCAACAAAGAGGGGTGAGCATACCAGAGAGCACAGTATGGCTGCAGAGGTGAGGACCAGGGAAGAGGTTTGGCAGCGTGTTCGGAAGGTGGAGAGGAGAATCTGTTGGATTTGTTGAATGATTCATCACATTTCCTAACTCAGTTATCATTCCAGCACTGAGCTTAAAGTAGTACAGTGTAGACAATATAGCGTCAACTTTAAAAATACTCATTTTGAGGGGCACCCCGGTGGCACAGCCGGGGTGCCCCTCAAAATGTGTCTGCCCCAGTGTCTGCCTTCGGCTCAGGTCATGATCCCCGGGTCCTGGGATCGAGCCCCGCATCGGGCTCCCTGCTCAGCGGGGAGCCTGCTTCTCCCTCTACCTGCAGCTCCCCCTGCTTGTGCTCTCTCTCACTATCTCTGTTGCTATCTCTGTCTCTCTCAAATAAATAAATAAAATCTTTAAAAAAATGAAAATACTCATTTTGGAGTCAGTGAGACCTACATTTGACCGTTAGGCAAATCGTTTAACCTCTCGGAGACTTGTTATCCCTTCTTAGTGAGGACACAAATCTGTATTTCTTAGGATTATCATGATATCCAAAAGGAATGGCAGGACTATCTATGCTGTTCCTAGTACATCTCTACTCCTTATTAGGGCTTGTCACATATGAGACACTTGATAATGTCTGTTGAAGGAATGAGCAAGGCCTCCTAGCCTGGTGGCCATGAAACTCTTGCTGTTATGGAGGTGGTTGTTTTTCATGAAACAAACACAACGGGAGATGAGGTATGTTTGAGAAATGCTGTATTTAAAAGAAGGATAAAGTAGATTTCTTTACTCCAAGACTTAAAGTCTGTAACATGCTGATTTGCTTTTCAAAATCTCTAAGAGGTGCATATGGAGTGAGGGCTTGCCAAACAGATATGGTTATGAGCCCTTTTATTACCACACTTCTTGTAGGACAGTTACTTTATGGAATATACAGTTAGGTGGCACCTTGGAGAAATCCTTCCCAAATTAAGTTCCTGGAGCTTACCGATGAAACTAGCAATGCTTGGATAAAATGAGGTAGGTTGGGGGGCAAGCGATGTTTGGCTTTCCGAGAATTGGGCTGAATGCTAAAAGATGCTCATCAGGCAGTTACAACATGGAGCTGGCTAGTCTTGCTGACTGAGCATGCCCAGATGACGTCTGAATAGGAATTAAACCCTAGGAACACTTCTGGGTTAGATACCTGGACAAGGGGATGAGGGATTAATATACCCTGGCTGAGGAAAAAAGCACTCTTGGCCTGGAACATCTCTGGTGGGTCCTATCCCCCAAAAGTCTAAGACAAATTAAATGATACTGTTTTAAAGAAAGAGTCCCTCCCATCCCCCACCTGCCAAAGGTAGCCCTGGACAGGGAGGAATAAGTGAAAAGTTAGAATCCTTTATACGAAGGAGATAATTAAGAAGGCACAGTGGGGGACAGTTCTAAAAAAAAAAAAAAAAAAAGCTGAAGATAGAGAAGTTTGGGTGTCCAAAGACTGCACACATGAAAACACGATCCACCTGACAGGATGAGGGAAACCCACCTTGGTAGGTAACAAAGAATGGGCCTTAGTTTTGACTTTATGTGACACTGACTGTGGGTACAGAATAATTCCTCTTGGCCTTCCTGAGTGACCTCAGATCCTGGGCCCGCAGCTCCAGAAGCTGGAAGAGGGCAGTGTCTGCAAAAATTTCAGTGGCAAAGACGTAAGAGAAATGTGGGAGGCAGTTACAAGCCTCACCTGAGTACTTGTATGTAACAGCCAAAATTGTGCCAAGACAGTCCTGAACCTGGGGCCCAACTGTGTTCCTGAGGCTGACATCACCAGGCACTCCTGCCTCACCCCCAGAGCCCCAGGACCTAGTGCCCATCCCAGGGGCTCAGACATTTTGTTTTGTTTTGTTTGGGTTTTCAGGTTTACAGAGGTATAATTAACAAAATTTGAAACTATTCAAAGTATACAAAATGATGATTTGATATACCTCTACATTATGAAAGGATTATTCCTTTCCTTCAAGTTAATTAACACATCCATCACCTCATATACTTACCTTTTGTGTGTGTGTGTTTGAGAACATTTAAGTTCTCCTGTCTTAGCAAATTTCAATTATGCAGTATAGTGCTATCCACTCTAGTTACCATGTCAGACATTAGATCCTCAGACCTTATTCATTTTATAAATGAAAGTTTGTACCTGTTACCAACCTCTTCTTATTACCCCATCCCCTGGCAACCACTTTTCCACTGTTTCTATGAGTTCAACTGGATTCGTTTTGGGTTTTTTCAGTTTTTTGTTTTATTTTTTTTTAAGTAAGCGGTATCATGCAGTATTTGCCTTCTCTGGCTTGTTTCACTTAGCATAATGCCCTCCAGCGACATCCATGTTGGCGCAAATGACAGAATTTCATTCTTTTTTAAAGCCTGAATAATATAAATTATGTATGTACTTACATATGTAATTATTTTCTTCAAGATAATGGTTTTGCTTCCTTTGGATGTATACCCAGAACTGGGATTGCTGGATCGTATGGTAGTTCTGTTTTTAATATTTTGAGGAACCTCCACACTGTTTTCCATAGTGGCTGCACCCATTTACAAAACAAGGGTTTTCTTTTCTCCACATCCCTCATCAGCTTTTGTTATCTCTTGTCTTTTTGATAATGGCTGTCCTAACAGGTGTGAGGTGGTATCTCATTGAGGTTTTGGTTTGCATTCCCCTGATGATGAGTGATGATGAGCACTTTTTCATGTACCTGTTGGCCCTTTTTCTGATCCGTAGTCAGACGCGTTATCCAATGCGCCACTGGCCCTGTCCTGTTGGCCCTTTTCTATGTCTTCTTTGGAAAATTAGAGGGGTGATTGGGGGAGGGGGAAAAC
The DNA here is from genome assembly GCF_002201575.2 of Neomonachus schauinslandi. Taxonomy (NCBI): domain Eukaryota; kingdom Metazoa; phylum Chordata; class Mammalia; order Carnivora; family Phocidae; genus Neomonachus; species Neomonachus schauinslandi. The sequence continues at coordinate 111,168,666 of NC_058409.1, forward strand.
ACTGCTCCTTCACCACAGACCGTTTGAGAACCACCTGCTCTAACCTGAATGTCCCAAGGCTCTCTAGCTCTGAGTTGCCACATTTGGTCAAATTAGCACAAACACTTGTGTGTTCCCGGTTCTTCCTCCTGCCTGTCTGGGGTCCTCTGGAGATGTCTCAAGTTCGTTCAAGAGCCAGCTTCTCCCCCAGATGTCCACAGATGGACACTCCATTGAGCACCTGCAGCTACCATCAGGCCAGGGTGCGTCTGTCCTCCCCGGGGGGGCGGGGGGAGGGCGCTGTCTCCTGTTCTCTCGGGGCACCCAGCCGGCTCCCCTTCCTGCACTCTGAGCCAAGCCCCCACACACTGGCATTGCGTCTTTTCTCTGGGGATCAGTAAGCCACGCAGGACTGGCAGGGACTGAGGAGCTCATCTCATCGGGTTTTCCTCCTTCATCTCCAGCCCCAGGAGCAAATCTCATCCTTAAATAGATGCCGTG